>NC_063986.1:0-5000 GCF_932276165.1 Plutella xylostella
AACCTAACCTAACCTAACCTAACCTAACCTAACCTAACCTAACCTAACCTAACCTAACCTAACCTAACCTAACCTAACCTAACCTAACCTAACCTAACCTAACCTAACCTAACCTAACCTAACCTAACCTAACCTAACCTAACCTAACCTAACCTAACCTAACCTAACCTAACCTAACCTAACCTAACCTAACCTAACCTAACCTAACCTAACCTAACCTAACCTAACCTAACCTAACCTAACCTAACCTAACCTAACCTAACCTAACCTAACCTAACCTAACCTAACCTAACCTAACCTAACCTAACCTAACCTAACCTAACCTAACCTAACCTAACCTAACCTAACCTAACCTAACCTAACCTAACCTAACCTAACCTAACCTAACCTAACCTAACCTAACCTAACCTAACCTAACCTAACCTAACCTAACCTAACCTAACCTAACCTAACCTAACCTAACCTAACCTAACCTAACCTAACCTAACCTAACCTAACCTAACCTAACCTAACCTAACCTAACCTAACCTAACCTAACCTAACCTAACCTAACCTAACCTAACCTAACCTAACCTAACCTAACCTAACCTAACCTAACCTAACCTAACCTAACCTAACCTAACCTAACCTAACCTAACCTAACCTAACCTAACCTAACCTAACCTAACCTAACCTAACCTAACCTAACCTAACCTAACCTAACCTAACCTAACCTAACCTAACCTAACCTAACCTAACCTAACCTAACCTAACCTAACCTAACCTAACCTAACCTAACCTAACCTAACCTAACCTAACCTAACCTAACCTAACCTAACCTAACCTAACCTAACCTAACCTAACCTAACCTAACCTAACCTAACCTAACCTAACCTAACCTAACCTAACCTAACCTAACCTAACCTAACCTAACCTAACCTAACCTAACCTAACCTAACCTAACCTCACCTAACCTAACCTAACCTAACCTAACCTAACCTAACCTAACCTAACCTAACCTAACCTAACCTAACCTAACCTAACCTAACCTAACCTAACCTAACCTAACCTAACCTAACCTAACCTAACCTAACCTAACCTAACCTAACCTAACCTAACCTAACCTAACCTAACCTAACCTAACCTAACCTAACCTAACCTAACCTAACCTAACCTAACCTAACCTAACCTAACCTAACCTAACCTAACCTAACCTAACCTAACCTAACCTAACCTAACCTAACCTAACCTAACCTAACCTAACCTAACCTAACCTAACCTAACCTAACCTCACCTAACCTAACCTAACCTAACCTAACCTAACCTAACCTAACCTAACCTAACCTAACCTAACCTAACCTAACCTAACCTAACCTAACCTAACCTAACCTAACCTAACCTAACCTAACCTAATCTAACCTAACCTAACCTAACCTAACCTAACCTAACCTAACCTAACCTAACCTAACCTAACCTAACCTAACCTAACCTAACCTAACCTAACCTAACCTAACCTAACCTAACCTAACCTAACCTAACCTAACCTAACCTAACCTAACCTAACCTAACCTAACCTAACCTAACCTAACCTAACCTAACCTAACCTAACCTAACCTAACCTAACCTAACCTAACCTAACCTAACCTAACCTAACCTAACCTAACCTAACCTAACCTAACCTAACCTAACCTAACCTAACCTAACCTAACCTAACCTAACCTAACCTAACCTAACCTAACCTAACCTAACCTAACCTAACCTAACCTAACCTAACCTAACCTAACCTAACCTAACCTAACCTAACCTAACCTAACCTAACCTAACCTAACCTAACCTAACCTAACCTAACCTAACCTAACCTAACCTAACCTAACCTAACCTAACCTAACCTAACCTAACCTAACCTAACCTAACCTAACCTAACCTAACCTAACCTAACCTAACCTAACCTAACCTAACCTAACCTAACCTAACCTAACCTAACCTAACCTAACCTAACCTAACCTAACCTAACCTAACCTAACCTAACCTAACCTAACCTAACCTAACCTAACCTAACCTAACCTAACCTAACCTAACCTAACCTAACCTAACCTAACCTAACCTAACCTAACCTAACCTAACCTAACCTAACCTAACCTAACCTAACCTAACCTAACCTAACCTAACCTAACCTAACCTAACCTAACCTAACCTAACCTAACCTAACCTAACCTAACCTAACCTAACCTAACCTAACCTAACCTAACCTAACCTAACCTAACCTAACCTAACCTAACCTAACCTAACCTAACCTAACCTAACCTAACCTAACCTAACCTAACCTAACCTAACCTAACCTAACCTAACCTAACCTAACCTAACCTAACCTAACCTAACCTAACCTAACCTAACCTAACCTAACCTAACCTAACCTAACCTAACCTAACCTAACCTAACCTAACCTAACCTAACCTAACCTAACCTAACCTAACCTAACCTAACCTAACCTAACCTAACCTAACCTAACCTAACCTAACCTAACCTAACCTAACCTAACCTAACCTAACCTAACCTAACCTAACCTAACCTAACCTAACCTAACCTAACCTAACCTAACACCTAACCTAACCTAACCTAACCTAACCTAACCTAACCTAACCTAACCTAACCTAACCTAACCTAACCTAACCTAACCTAACCTAACCTAACCTAACCTAACCTAACCTAACCTAACCTAACCTAACCTAACCTAACCTAACCTAACCTAACCTAACCTAACCTAACCTAACCTAACCTAACCTAACCTAACCTAACCTAACCTAACCTAACCTAACCTAACCTAACCTAACCTAACCTAACCTAACCTAACCTAACCTAACCTAACCTAACCTAACCTAACCTAACCTAACCTAACCTAACCTAACCTAACCTAACCTAACCTAACCTAACCTAACCTAACCTAACCTAACCTAACCTAACCTAACCTAACCTAACTAACCTAACCTAACCTAACCTAACCTAACCTAACCTAACCTAACCTAACCTAACCTAACCTAACCTAACCTAACCTAACCTAACCTAACCTAACCTAACCTAACCTAACCTAACCTAACCTAACCTAACCTAACCTAACCTAACCTAACCTAACCGTAACCTAACCTAACCTAACCTAACCTAACCTAACCTAACCTAACCTAACCTAACCTAACCTAACCTAACCTAACCTAACCTAACCTAACCTAACCTAACCTAACCTAACCTAACCTAACCTAACCTAACCTAACCTAACCTAACCTAACCTAACCTAACCTAACCTAACCTAACCTAACCTAACCTAACCTAACCTAACCTAACCTAACCTAACCTAACCTAACCTAACCTAACCTAACCTAACCTAACCTAACCTAACCTAACCTAACCTAACCTAACCTAACCTAACCTAACCTAACCTAACCTAACCTAACCTAACCTAACCTAACCTAACCTAACCTAACCTAACCTAACCTAACCTAACCTAACCTAACCTAACCTAACCTAACCTAACCTAACCTAACCTAACCTAACCTAACCTAACCTAACCTAACCTAACCTAACCTAACCTAACCTAACCTAACCTAACCTAACCTAACCTAACCTAACCTAACCTAACCTAACCTAACCTAACCTAACCTAACCTAACCTAACCTAACCTAACCTAACCTAACCTAACCTAACCTAACCTAACCTAACCTAACCTAACCTAACCTAACCTAACCTAACCTAACCTAACCTAACCTAACCTAACCTAACCTAACCTAACCTAACCTAACCTAACCTAACCTAACCTAACCTAACCTAACCTAACCTAACCTAACCTAACCTAACCTAACCTAACCTAACCTAACCTAACCTAACCTAACCTAACCTAACCTAACCTAACCTAACCTAACCTAACCTAACCTAACCTAACCTAACCTAACCTAACCTAACCTAACCTAACCTAACCTAACCTAACCTAACCTAACCTAACCTAACCTAACCTAACCTAACCTAACCTAACCTAACCTAACCTAACCTAACCTAACCTAACCTAACCTAACCTAACCTAACCTAACCTAACCTAACCTAACCTAACCTAACCTAACCTAACCTAACCTAACCTAACCTAACCTAACCTAACCTAACCTAACCTAACCTAACCTAACCTAACCTAACCTAACCTAACCTAACCTAACCTAACCTAACCTAACCTAACCTAACCTAACCTAACCTAACCTAACCTAACCTAACCTAACCTAACCTAACCTAACCTAACCTAACCTAACCTAACCTAACCTAACCTAACCTAACCTAACCTAACCTAACCTAACCTAACCTAACCTAACCTAACCTAACCTAACCTAACCTAACCTAACCTAACCTAACCTAACCTAACCTAACCTAACCTAACCTAACCTAACCTAACCTAACCTAACCTAACCTAACCTAACCTAACCTAACCTAACCTAACCTAACCTAACCTAACCTAACCTAACCTAACCTAACCTAACCTAACCTAACCTAACCTAACCTAACCTAACCTAACCTAACCTAACCTAACCTAACCTAACCTAACCTAACCTAACCTAACCTAACCTAACCTAACCTAACCTAACCTAACCTAACCTAACCTAACCTAACCTAACCTAACCTAACCTAACCTAACCTAACCTAACCTAACCTAACCTAACCTAACCTAACCTAACCTAACCTAACCTAACCTAACCTAACCTAACCTAACCTAACCTAACCTAACCTAACCTAACCTAACCTAACCTAACCTAACCTAACCTAACCTAACCTAACCTAACCTAACCTAACCTAACCTAACCTAACCTAACCTAACCTAACCTAACCTAACCTAACCTAACCTAACCTAACCTAACCTAACCTAACCTAACCTAACCTAACCTAACCTAACCTAACCTAACCTAACCTAACCTAACCTAACCTAACCTAACCTAACCTAACCTAACCTAACCTAACCTAACCTAACCTAACCTAACCTAACCTAACCTAAC